>NC_059452.1:54251344-54268844 GCF_905237065.1 Salmo salar | reverse complement strand
TTGTTCTCTGGCTGGACTGACAGACCAATAACAGCATCCCACAGCCTCTAGCCTCTGAAAACCTGAGAGAGTTAGTAATTGCATTGTAACCTTATTGAACACACACACACACACACACACACACACACACACACACACACACACACACACACACACACACACACACACACACACACACACACACACACACACACACACACACACACACTGCTAGACAAGTCCGTAAAGACATCCAAGGCAAACATGCTCTCTGGTTTCATTGCAGGACTAGGGGCTATCAACTATTATGGGACTACTATTTATAGACAGACTTACTTCAGGTTTTTTATAAATTACTAGTCTGAGAAGCTCAGCTTCTATGTCAAAACATAGAACAATAAGACAGCAAACTACATCGGGCTACATATGTATTCATCATGGCCGTGTCTCAAACGGTATCCTATTTCTCTAGGGTAGTGCACTACTTTACACCAGGGTCCCATAGTGCTTTGTCCCCCCCCCCCAACAAAAAAAAGCAGTGCACTATATATAGTGAATAAGGTGGTAATTTGGGACTCAGCCTCAGATTGACCAGTTTGTGGGAGACGACTGGACCCTGATGTATGGTGATGACAGACCACAACAGTTGAGATGATTGGACTCCACACAGATTACAGTCTTGGCACCAAGACGGGTGGGGTGGGTGGGAATAGGACAAGGTTTTGGTTCCTCATAAATGATAGGCTGGAGGAGACTGTGGGTCCTGGGGGAGACACGGAGAATAGACTGTCAGGGGCCACTTAATTACCTGCATCAGTGGGAGGAAATAAAGGGGTTAGGGTTGAATTGGAGAGAGGGGAGAGAGAGTGGAGAGAGGGGAGAGAGAGGGGAGAGACATGAGAGAGGGGAGAGAAGGGAGGAAGGGAGAGAGAAAGAAGAGCGGGTAAAGAGAGAGTGAAGAGGGGGAGAGGAGAGGGAGAGAGGAAGGGACAGAGGAGAGAGAGGAGAGCTATATGAACCAGGACTGGGCCATCAGGACTATGCTGACCAGGACTGGGCCGTCAGGACTATGCTGACCAGGACTGGGCCATCAGGACTATGCTGACCAGGACTGGGCCGTCAGGACTATGCTGACCAGGACTGGTTCTACTGAAGGAGCCTGGTTCTACTGCCTGTGTCCTGGTTCTAATGAAGGACTTGGTTCACTTCAACTACTGCCGATGTCCTGGTTCTAATGAAGGACCCTGGTTCTACTGCTGATGTCCTGGTTCTAATGAAGGACCCTGGTTCTACTGCCTGTGTCCTGGTTCTAATGAAGGACCCTGGTTCTACTGCCTGTGTCCTGGTTCTAATGAAAGCCCTGGTTCTACTGCCTGTGTCCTGGTTCTAATGAAGGACCCTGGTTCTACTGCCTGTGTCCTGGTTCTAATGAAGGACCCTGGTTCTACTGCCTGTGTCCTGGTTCTAATGAAGGACCCTGGTTCTACTGAAGGACCTGGTTCACTTCAACTACTTCCTGTGTCCTGGTTCTAATGAAGGAGCCTGGTTCTACTGCCTGTGTCCTGGTTCTAATGAAGGACATGGTTCACTTCAACTACTGCCTGTGTCCTGGTTCTAATGAAGGACCTGGTTCTACTGCCTGTGTCCTGGTTCTAATGAAGGACCCTCGTTCTACTGCCTGTGTCCTGGTTCTACTGAAGGAGCCTGGTTCTACTGCCTGTGTCCTGGTTCTAATGAAGGACTTGGTTCACTTCAACTACTGCCGATGTCCTGGTTCTAATGAAGGACCCTGGTTCTACTGCCGATGTCCTGGTTCAAATGAAGGACCCTGGTTCTACTGCCTGTGTCCTGGTTCTAATGAAGGACCCTGGTTCTACTGCCTGTGTCCTGGTTCTAATGAAGGACCCTGGTTCTAATGAAGGACCTGGTTCTAATGAAGGACCTGGTTCTAATGAAGGACCCTGGTTCTACTTCCTGTGTCCTGGTTCTAATGAAGACAATTTGTGGCCTCCATCATTCTAAAATGGAAGAAGTTTGGAACCACCAAGACTCTTCCTAGAGCTGGCAGCCTGGCCAAACTGAGCAATCAGCGGAGAAAGGCCTTGGTCAGGGAGGTGACCAAGAACCCGATGGTCACTCTGACAGAGCTCCAGAGTTCCTCTGTGGAGATTGGAGAACCTTCCAGAAGGACAACCGTCTCTGCAGCACTCCACCAATAAGGCCTTTATGGTAGAGTGGCCAGACGGAAGCCACTCCTCAGTAAAAAGCACATGACAGCCCACTTGGAGTTTACCAAAAGGCACCTAAAGGACTCTCAGACCACGAGGAACAAGATTCTCTGGTCTGATGAAACCAAGACTGAACTCTTTGGCCTGAATGCGAAGCGTCCCGTCTGGAGGAAACCAGGCACCATCCCTACGGTGAAGCACGGGGCCCCTCAGGGCTGGGTGCTTGGTTCCCTCCTATACTAGGTAGATATATATATATATATATATATATATATATATAGCATTGAGGCAGTTTTAAATTACACACAAAGAGTCAAAATATAAATAAAAACCAATCAAATAAAGCATTTCGCTGTAAAGGTCAACACCTGTTGTATTCAGCATTTCACTGTGAGGTCTACACCTGTTGTATTCAGCATTTCACTGTTAGGTCTACACCTGTTGTATTCAGCATTTCACTGTGAGGTCTACACCTGTTGTATTCAGCATTTCACTGTTAGGTCTACACCTGTTGTATTCAGCATTTCACTGTAAGGTCTACTACACCTGTTGTATTCAGCATTTCACTGTGATGTCTACACCTGTTGTATTCAGCATTTCACTGTAAGGTCTACTACACCTGTTGTATTCAGCATTTCACTGTAAGGTCTACTACACCTGTTGTATTCAGCATTTCACTGTAGGGTCTACTACACCAGTTGTATTCAGCATTTCACTGTAAGGTCTACTACACCTGTTGTATTCAGCATTTCACTGTAAGGTCTACTACACCTGTTGTATTCAGCATTTCACTGTAAGGTCTACTGCACCTGTTGTGTTCAGCATTTCACTGTTAGGGTCTACACCTGTTGTATTCAGCATTTCACTGTAAAGGTCTACACCTGTTGTATTCGGCATATGTCAAATACAATTTGATTTGATTTGATCTCCTACTGGTCTTTTCGAGCCATAAAACAGAGTGGACCGGTCGGCCTTGACTTGTTGCAGTTTGTTTTGAGTTGTGTTCATCACACAGGGGGTCTGAGACGAGAACCACACCAGCTTATGTGACACAAACACACACAAACACACACAAAGACAGACAGACAGACAGACAGACAGACAGACAGACAGACAGACAGACAGACAGACAGACAGACAGACAGACAGACAGACAGACAGACAGACAGACAGACAGACAGACAGACAGTTTACGCCAGATCACAAGCTACCCAAGGTGGGACGCGCGCTGAGTCACACACACTTCCCTGAGTGGCGTGGGGTTTTTGTTTTCATTCTGAGTGACTTCCTGTTGTGTGCTAGGCTGAAAATGACCGTAATAGACAGACGACCAACAGAGAGATCAGATCAACACCCTCAACAACGGCATCGTGAGGACATGACCACACGCAGGGCCAGCTGGGTCCTCCTCGCTCTGTGGTGCTCAACCTCCTCCTTCTCTCCCTCCCTCCTTCTCTCCCTGCTTCCCCTCCCTCCCTCCCCACTCTCCCTCCTTCTCTCCCTCCTCTCCCTCTTCCCCTCCCTCCCTCCCTCCTCTCTCCCTCCTTCTCTCCCTGCTTCCCCTCCCTCCCTCCCCACTCTCCCTGCTTCCCCTCCCTCCCTCCCTACTCTCCCTCCCCACTCTCCCTGCTTCCCCTCTCCCCTCCCTCCCTCCCTCCCTCCCCACTCTCCCTCTTCCCCTCAATCCATCACTCCCTCCCTTCTTCCCCACTCTCCCTCTCCCCCTCCCTCCTTCTCTCCCTCCTTCTCTCCCTCCCTCCCACTCTCCTTCCCCACTCTCCCTCTTCCCCTCAATCCATCACTCCCTCCCTTCTTCCCCCACTCTCCCCCCTCCCTCCCTCTCCCTCTTCTCCTCAATCCACCCCTCTCCCTCTCTCCTTCCCCACTCTCCCCCCCTCCTCCCTCCCTCCCTCCCTCCCTCCCTCCCTCCCTCCCTCCCTCCCTCCCTCGTACTTCACAGTGTTCTGCGTGTGTAATTACTGTGTTGATGAGACCTCTCAGGATCATTCTGCTGCAGAGTGTTTACTGAAAGAGAGAAGTAGAGAGACAGTTTTTATTCATGGCTGAAAGTTTTTTTTTTTTTTTAACAGAGCAGGAGATATGCATCTGACCCGCTAAACAGCTATCTTATACATGGCCAGGGAGCCAGGGACCATTCAACAGTTCATCCCCATCTCTAGCTCAACTCCATTACACAGTTCATCTCTAGCTCCACTCCAAGACACAGTTCATATCTAGCTCCACTTCTAGATACAGTTCATATCTAGCTCCACTCCATGATACAGTTCATATCTAGTTCCACTCCATGGCACAGTTAATCTCTAGCTCCACTCCTAGATACAGTTCATCTCTAGCTCCACTCCTAGACACAGTTCATATCTAGCTCCACTCCATGACACAGTTCATATCTAGCTCCACTCCTAGATACAGTTCATCTCTAGCTCCACTCCATGACACAGCTCCACTCCTAGATACAGTTCACCTCTAGCCTCACTCATGACACAGCTCCACTCCTAGATACAGTTCATATCTAGCTCCACTCCATGACACAGTTAATATCTAGCTCCACTCCTAGATACAGTTCATATCTAGCTCCACTCCTAGATACAGTTCATATCTAGCTCCACTCCTAGATACAGTTCATATCTAGCTCCACTCCTAGATACAGTGCATCTCTAGCTCCACTCCATGACACAGTTCAACTCTAGCTCCACTCCATGATCCAGTTCATATCTAGCTCCACTCCAAGATACAGTTCATCTCTTGCTCCACTCCATTACACAGTTCATCTCTACCTCCACTCCAGGATACAGTTCATCTCTAGCTCCACTCCTAGACACAGTTCATATCTAGCTCCACTCCAGGATACAGTTCATATCTAGCTCCACTCCAGGATACAGTTCATATCTAGCTCCACTCCTCGATACATTTCATCTCTAGCTCCACTCCTAGATACAGTTCATATCCAGGTCCAGCCCTGTGTGTTTACCTCTTTGATACTGAAGTGCCGCCCCCCTCCCAAAGTTCCCCGATCCTGGCTTTTTCACACTCTCTCTCCTAGATACAGTTCATATCCAGGTTCATACCCCTCCCAAAGTTCCCCGATCCTGGCTTTTTCACACTCTCTCTCCTAGATACAGTTCCTATCCAGGTCCAGCCCTGTGTGTTTACCTCTTTGATACTGAAGTTCGCCGATCCTGGCTTCATCTCTAGCTCCACTCCTAGATACAGTTCATATCCAGGTCCATCCCTGTGTGTTTACCTCTTTGATACTGAAGTGCCGCCCCCCCTCCCAAAGTTCCCCGATCCTGGCTTTTTCAAACTCTCTCTCCTAGATACAGTTCATATCCAGGTTCATACCGCTCCCAAAGTTCCCCGATCCTGGCTTTTTCACACTCTCTCTCCTAGATACAGTTCATATCCAGGTCCAGCCCTGTGTGTTTACCTCTTTGACACTGAAGTTCCACGATCCTGGCTTTTTCACACTCTCTCTCCTAGATACAGTTCATATCCAGGTTCATACCCCTCCCAAAGTTTCCCGATCCTGGCTTTTTCACTCTCTCTCTCTCTCTCTCTCTCTCTCTCTCTCTCTCTCTCTCCTTCTATCGCTCTCTCTCTCTCCTTCTATCGCTCTCTCTCTCTCCTTCGCTCTCTCTCTCTCATTCTCTCTCCTCTCTCTCTTTCTCTCTCTCCTTCTCTTTCCTTCTCTCTATCACTCTCTCTCTATCACTCGTATCACTCTCTCATATGATAATAACAATGCAAATAAATATATGTGTACATCGTTATGTAACATCATATATATAAACATACTTGAAATATGTATTATTATATAACCAATATATATTTATTATATATAAATACCATGAAATATATATACATTGCATAAATATATATATATATAAATTATAAATTTATAACATATACTAATGTAAATTTATCAACATATATATTTATATGTATATATATTATTATATGTATATCATATATGTAATAATAACTTTTGTCATGTGTCATGTATATGAAACAACATATATATATAATAAACATATGATATAATATATCATTATACTTATATATCTATTAAACTTGTTACATATATATAATACATAATATATATATATATATATATATATATATGAATATTATATATATATATATATAATTATGTCTTGTAATATATATATTATGTCTGTTAGAATATATGTCATTTGCGGCAATATGTAATACGACATATATGTCATTATATGTCATTTATAACTAATATAATAATAAATACATCAATAATATGCATTTTATGTATGTATAATAATAATATAATATAATAATAATACATTAAATATGCTAAATAAATATGTATGTAGAATATGTATGTAAATAAATATGTCGTAATATGTAATCATTTTATATGCGTCGTATAATATATAATAAATATAATATGCAATAAATAACAACTATCACTATCTCTCCTTCTCTGGCTCTCTCTACTTCTCTCGCTCTCTCTCCTTCTCTCTCTCTCCTACTCTCTCCTTCTCTTTCTCTCTTTCTATCACTCTCTTTCACAATCTTTCTCTCGCTCTCTTTCTCTCTCTCTCTCTCCTTCTTTCGCTCTCTCTCTCTCCTTCTCTCTCCTTCTCTTTCTCTCTCTCTCCTTCTCTTTCTCTCTCCTTCTCTCTCCTTCTCTTTCTCTCTCTCTCTCTCTCTTTTCTCTCTTTCTATCACTCTCTATCACTCTCTTTCTCTCAATAACATATATAAGCTATATTTTCATTGTCTCTATCACTCTCTCTCTATCCATACTCTCTCTCTATCACTCTCTCTCTCTCTCACCAAACACTTCTCTCTCTCTCTCTCTCTCTCTCTCTCTCTCTCTCTCTCTCTCTCTCTCTCTCCTTCTCTCTCTATCGCTCTCTCTCTCTCTCTATCGCTCTCTCTCCTTCTATCGCTCTCTCTCCTTCTCTCTCTTTCCTTCTCTCTCTCCATCTCTTTCTCTCTCTCTCCTTCTCTTTCTCTCTCCTTCTCTCTCTTCTCTTTCTCTCTCTCTTTAATATGTACTTGTCATGCTCTGTCATGTAATATGAATATATGTAATAACTATGTCATTTATTTTGCTTAGGCACATATGTAATAAATATAATATATGATAAATAACAGATATGTAATCAATATATATCATTTATACAGAATAATATGTCATTTATGCGGAATAATATGTCATTTATGTAAGAATATATATGGGCTATGTGAGAATAATGTTTATATATATATGTATATATATATATATATATATATGTAATAAAGAATATGTTGTATATATATGTATATGTAAGAATATGCATTTATATATATATGTATAAACATCTCTCATATCACTCTCTCTATCACTCTCGCTCTCTATCGCTCTCTCTCCTTCTATCGCTCTCTCTCCTTCTTTCTCTCTCCTTCTCTCTCCTTCTCTTTCTCTCTCTCTCCTTCTCTTTCTCTCTCCTTCTCTCTCCTTCTCTTTCTCTCTCTCTCTTTCTCTCTTTCTATCACTCTCTATCACTCTCTTTCTCTCGCTCTCTTTCTCTCACTCACTCACTCTCTCTCTCGCTCTTTCTCTCTCTCTCTTTCTCTCTTTCTATCACTCTCTATCGCTCTCTTTCTCTCGCTCTCTTTCTCTCTAATAAGGCTGCGTGGAATATGTAATGCAGGCTGTAGATATGTATATGGGCTATATAATGCGTGTAAACGTATATATATCATTTTGTAATATATGTCATTATATGTGTTTATGACGTATGTATATGTATGAAGCGTAATGAGCGATAAATATGCGTAAATAACAAGCGTGAATATACGTGTATGCATTTATGTGAACTAATAAGTAAGTATGTATGTAAATAAATGTGAATATGCTAAATATAACAATAGCGAATATGTCGTTTGTGCCAATATGTCGTCATTTTATCTTGAATATATGTCATTTGCTCGCGGAATATATTTGTATATATATATATATATATATATATATATATGTCATTATATTGAATATAATAATACTGTAAATATATATATATAAATATATATTATAATATATATAATATAAACATAATATATATTATATATAAACACATATATATAAATATATATATATGTTTTTTGTCTCAATATACTGTCATGTAGCTTATATGAAATAATAACTTAATATATATATAAATACATATATATAAATTTATAAATATATATATAAATTTATATGGTCGAATATCATTTATATGTAGGTATAGGCATATGTATGTATATGTATGTATGAATATAAAACATGTATATATATATATATGCATTTTATGTATGCTGTGGAATATATGTAATAATATGTATTGGAAGATATATGTCATTGTGAAATAATATAATTTATATATATGTCATTTATATATAGGCTGAACATATATATATGTTTATGTGTTATGTATAAACGTAACTATATATATATATATATATGTTAAACATTGTAATAACATAAAGCAATAAATAAATATAACGCAGAATAATAAACATATAAAATATATAAATATGTCATTGCACTCTCTCTCCTTCTCTCTATCACTCTCTCTCTCTATCACTCTCTCCTCTATCACTCTCGCGCTCTATCACACTATCTCTCCTTCTCTCGCTCCTCTCTGCTTCTCTCGCTCTCTCTCCTTCTCTCTCTCTCCTACTCTCTACCTTCTCTTTCTCTCTTTCTATCACTCTCTTTCCTGTCCCTTTCTCTCGCTCTCTTTCTCTCTCTCTCTCCTTCTCTTTCGCTCTCTCTCCTTCTCTCTCCTTCTACTCTCTCTCTCTCCTTCTCTTTCTCTCTCCTTCTCTCTCCTTCTCTTTATATATTATATATATATAACATATGGCATATCATCTGTCATTAACTATATGAATATATATATATACATTTATATTACATTATATACTGTCAATATATATACTCTTGTCATATATATATAATAAATATATATATATATAAACAACAAATATTTATATATATATATATATATATATATATATATATATATATATATATATATATACATTTTATATATGGCCAAATATATATATATATATGGCAAATATATATAAATTGTGAAATATATATGCATTTATATATAACCATTTATATATATAAATGTAACATATGTCTTCATTTATAACTATATACCTATATATATATATATGTATATAACAATAAGCCTGCAATAATATATAAATATAACATAACTATATCTATAACATTTTACTCTGCATCATATATATACTCTATCATAAACCACTCTGTCACTCTCTCTCATTATAAATATATAAACTATAAACCTCTCTCATTACTCTGCGCTCTCTCTCATTATAAATACTCATTCTCTCTCTCTCTCTCTCTCTCTCTCTCTCTCTCTCGCTCCTTCTCTCTCTCTCTCTCTCGCTCTCCTTCTCTCTCTCTCTATATATCATTATATATATAATATATATATATATACTCTGTCATCTTAGATATACTGTGAATATATTCATTTCAACATATATGTTCATTTTAATATATATGTTTTATATATCATTTATGTTATATATATACATTATGTATATATAAACATATGTATTTTATATTGTATATATATACATGTAATGCGTAAATATGTGTCATGTAACTAATAACGCAGGCATATAATAATAATATTGTATGAAACCAATATGTATGTAAAGCAATAACAAATAATATGTGGAAATAATAATATGTAGTATAGCATATATATATATGTTTATATGGAAATATATATATATCATTTTTAATGAAATATATTATACATTATATATCGTATAAACATAATATATATCATTTTATAAACATATATAAAATACATTACATTATGTATATATACGAAACTATATATTTTATATATATGTCGCTATATATAAATTATAACTTAATATATATATATATATGTATATGTGTCATATACTGTCATATACTTAAAATATAAGCATATATATATGCATTTATAACCATTTTATATACTGTCATATATATATACACATTGCTCTTTAAATATACTGTCAAGCATATAAATTCTCTTGGCTCTCTCATCTTCTCTTAAAACCATCTCATATTTCTCAAATCTCTCCTCCTTCTCTAAACTCTCCTTCTCTCTCTCTCTCTCTCTCTCTCTCTCTCTCCTTCTATCGCTCTCTCTCTCCTTCTATCGCTCTCTCTCTCTCCTTCTCTCTCCTTCTCTTTCTCTCTCTCTCCTTCTCTTTCTCTCTCCTTCTCTCTCCTTCTCTTTCTCTCTCTCTATCTCTCTCTTTCTCTTTCTATCACTCTCTATCACTCTCTTTCTCTCGCTCTCTTTCTCTCTCTCTCCTTCTCTCGCTCTCTCTCCTTCTCTCGCTCTCTCTCCTTCTCTCGCTCGCTCTCCTTCTCTCTCTCGCCTGTTTGGCTCTCTCTCTCTCTCTCTCTCTCTCTCGCTCTCCTTCTCTCTCTCTCTCTCTCTCCCTTCTCTCTCTATGCTCTCTCTCTCTCTCTATGCTCTCTCCTTCTATAGACTCTCTCTCCTTCTCTCACCTCTCCATTCTCTCCCTCATTGTTCTCCTTCTCTCTTCTCTTTACCTCTCCTTCTCTTTCTCTCTCTCTCTCTCTCTCTCCTCTCTCTCTCTTTCTCTCTTTCTATCATCTATATTTTTCTCTCTAAAACCTAACATACAACTCTCTCTCATATGTATCCCTCTCTCCTTCTCTTATCACTCTCTCTCTCTATCACTCTCTCCTATCACTCTACGCGCTCTATCACTATCTCTCTCCTTCTCTCGCTCTCTCCTACTTCTCGCTCTCTCTCCTTCTCTCTCCCTTCTCTCTCCTTCTCTTTCTCTCTCTCTCTTTCTCTCTTTCTATCACTCTCTATCACTATCTTTCTCTCGCTCTCTTTCTCTCTCTCTCTCCTTCTATCGCTCTCTCTCTCTCCTTCTATCGCTCTCTCTCTCTCCTTCTCTCTCTTCTCTTTCTCTCCCCTTCTCTTTCTCTGTCTTCTCTCTCCTTCTCTTTCTCTCTCTCATCTTTTCCTTAAATACATATAAATATGTATGCAAATAACATATATATAAACTATAACAGCTGTCTCTATCCTCTCTCTCTATCACTCTCTCTATCATACTCTCTCTCTCTCGCTCCTCCTTCTCTCTCCTCTCTCTCTCTCTCTCTCTCTCTCGCTCTCCTTCTCTCTCTCCCTATCTCGCTCCTCCTTCTCTCTCTCTCTCTCTCCTTCTCTCTCTATGCTCTCTCTCTCTCTATGGCTCTCTCTCCTTCTGTCGGCTCTCTCTCCTTCTCCTCTACTTATTATATACGCTATAACATATATACAGTATATACCTCATTATATGCCATTTATGTATATATATATTATATGCTTCTTGTCGCCATCATGTAACCTTATAAATAACATAACCTTGGCTATAAGCAAACTATATATGGTAATATATATACCTTGTCCTTGAATATGTCATGTATAATATTATGCCAAATATATATATTTATATGAAATATATATCATTTATAAATATTATATATATATATATATATATATATATATATATATATATATATATATAAACATATCATATATATATATATATATATACCACCAGGCATATATATATATATGCTCGTAGAACATATATGTAATCAAATAATAATATATGATAAATAGCGAATATGCTGTGGAATATGTAATAAATACGTGAACCATATGTAAAACGACATGCATATGGCTGTATATCGTTGCCACATGTAAACGTAACTATGTATGGTATAATAATAAATGTACATTATATATACTATCTAAATAATATATATATACATATATACTATATATATGTAACTTATTATTATTATATGCGGCACATATGTAAACATATGTAATCATAATAACAGCCAAATAGCAATAACTCTGTCTATCGGCTCTCTCTCCTTCTCTCGCTCTCTCTCCTTCTCGCTCTCTCCTCCTCTCTCTCTGCCTTCTCTCTCTCTACATTCTCTCTCTCTCTCTCTCTCTCCTTCTCTCTCTCCTTCTCTCTCTCTCTCCTTCTATAACTCTCTATATTCTATCGCTCTCTCTGCTTCTCTCTCTCTCCTTCTCTCTCCTTCTCTTTTCTCTCTCTCTCCTTCTCTTTCTCTCTCCTTCTCTATCTATATATAAGCATATGTTTGTGATATGCCGTAAATATGAACATATCTTGAATAATAACTCATATATATATATATATATATATATATATATCATTTTATGTGAATAATATGGCATTTTATGCCGGAAACCATATATGGGCATGCAAATATGTAATTATATTGTGAATAATAGTGCATATATATATATATATATATGTATATTAGACATATATATGCTATATATATATATGTGAATAATATATATATAAATATATACCTCTCTCTCTCTCTCTCATCTCCTTCTCTCTCTCTCTCGCTCTCCTTCTCTCTGTCGCTCTCTCTCTCTCTCTCTATAAACTCTCTCTCATTCTATAAACTCTCTCTATTCTCTCTCCTTCTTTCTCTCTCGCTACTCCTTCTCTCTCATTACTCTCTCCTTCTCTTTCTCTCTCTCTCTCTCTTTACTCTCCTTTTTAACTTATTCTCTATCACTCTCTCTCTCTATCACTCTAAGCTCTCTATCACTCTCTCCTTCTCTCGCTCTCTCTCCTTCTCTAAGCTCTCTCTCTCATTTATGTAAGAATATATAATAATTATGCGAATATGCATTTTATATATATATATATATATGTATTTATATATGGGTACATATATATATAGTAGAATATGTCACGTATATAATATATCATTATGTATGTATATATATATATGTATATGTGATATAAATATGCGTCATGTAACTATGAATATGCAATGTATATATGGTAACTGCATTTTATGTGTCGTATATGTCTGTCATGCGAATATGTAAGTAAATATGTTAATAGGCTATGTGGAAATAATATGTCATTTTTATGCGAAATATTGTGGCCTATATAAATATATATAACTGTATGCAGAGTATATATATATATACATATATATATATGACATATATATATATTAATATATATATATATATAAATATATATATATATTAAATATTATATATATATATATATATGAAATAAACATATATATATAAATAACCATTTATATATATGTGAAATATATATATATATGTGAAACAAAAATATATCATTATATTGAAATATATATAAACTATATATATTGTAACATATATATATATTTATATTTATATATAAACATATATATTTATGTATATATATATATGTGCATGTCGCTATGTACATTTATATACTGTCATTATATATATAATAATATATATTACATTATGTAAATATATTATAAATATATAATATTGCATTTTATATATATATATAATATATATATATATATTGCAAACAAATAATATATATATATATATAAATATATATATATATATATATATATATATACAAATATATATATATATATATATATATGTGAAATAATAAACATATATATGTGACTAACCATTTATATCTGTGCAAACATATATATATACTTCTGTCATATATGCCATTATCTTGAATATATCTTGGCGCATATATATATATAACAAATATGCATTATATATATATGCAAATATGCATTTTTATATATCTTGGCCAAATATGTCATTTGCTGTGAATATATATATTATATATATATAAATGCTGTATACTATGTACTTGTATATATTAGCATGTTGTAACTTATGTATGTAATAATAACTGCATCTCTGCTCTGTCATGTAACATGTGAATAACTGTACAATATATATATGTATACATTTATATTACATACTTACCATTTCTCCGTCAACTCTATATCTTTGTCATCGCAAGAATATCTGTATCAAATATATATCATTTATGTAATTATTAACATTAAGAATATATGCTTCATTTAATATATACCGTATGTCTTAACGTAAATATATGAATATGACAGCAACAATATGTTGCTTCATAAATAAATACATGAGCAATTTAATATATGAATATATACTAATAATAACAACATATTAATATATCATTTGTATAACCATATGTTTATGCGAACAATATGTTTATCTTGAAATCTTATAACATCTTGAGCCAATAAAGTGTGGCATATAAATGTATATGTCATCTATATGTAAATCTGTATATATATATGTAACGTATAACTATCACTCCTCTATCCACTCTCTTTCTCTGCATCTCTTTCCTCTCTCTCTATTCTCTTAACTCTTTCTCATTTCTAAACTCTCTCTATTTCTAACTCTCTCCTTCTCTTAAATATATTCTCCTCTCTGTTACTCGCTCTCTCTCTCTCTCTCTCTCTCTCTCTCTCTACATCCTCATTCTCTCTCTCTCTCTCTCTCTCCCATTCTCTCTCTCTCTCTCTCTCTCTCTATAGCTCTCTCTCCTTCTGTGGCTCTCTCTCTTCTCTCCTCTCTCCTTCTCTCCTTCTCTTTCTCTCTCTCTCCTTTAATATCTCTCACTGTCTGAAAACTCTATCTTCTCTCATCTCTCGGCCTGGCTCTCTCTCCTTCTCTCATTCCTCATTACTCTCTCTAGCCTTTGCTCTCTCTCTCTCTCTCTCTCTTTCTCTCTCTCTCGCTTTCTCCTTCTCTCTCTATCTCTAGCTCTCTTCTCTCTCTATAAACTCTCTCTCTCTCCTCTATCGCTCTCTCTCTCCTTCTCTCGCTCTCCTTCTCTCTCTCGCCCTGCTCTCTCTCTCTCTCTCTCTCTCTCAAATATATTCTCTCTCTCTCTCTCTCTCATTCTCTCTATCTCTGTCTCTTTCTCTCACTCTCTCTCTCTCCCTTCTCGCTCTCTCTCCTTCTCTCCTATCACTCTCTCTCTCTATCACTCTCTCTCTCCCTATCACTCTCGCTCTATCACCTCTCCTCCTTCTCTCGCTCTCTCTACTTCTCTTGTCTCTCTCCTTCTCTCTCTCTCCTTCTCTCTCCTTCTCCCTTTCTCTCTCTTTCTAACACCATGCTCTCTATCACTCTCTCTCGCTCTCTTTCTCTCTCTCTCTCCTTCTCTCTCTACTTCTCTTTCTCTCTCTCTCTCTCTTTCTCTTTCCTCACTCTCTATCACTCTCTTTCTCTCACTCTCTCTTTCTCTATGTGGTAGTAAGCGCATATATGCAGTAAATATATATATACTTAGATAAATAGATATGTGATAAATATAATAATATTTATGCTTGAATATATATATCGACATGTGAATAACCAATAATGGTACGTAACGAGAATAATAATAATAATTTAATAATAATAATATAATAATATATGTATATATATATATAATTTTTATAATGAGACCAATAATAATAATAATTTGTGAATATATATGTGTTATATAATAGGCTGTAACCTTAATATATATGTCATTGTGACATATGTCAAACATATATGGTGTAATAATAATATAAATATATATAACATATATGCCATCAAATATATTAATATAACTATGTAGAATATGTATATATATATACATTATATGAAATATATATTATGTATATGTCATTATACATAAAACATAACTTATATATATAAATATATATGTAATAATAACTATACATGCTCTGTCATATAACATAGAAATATGTATATATATATATAAACTTATGTAATATATATGGGCTATATGAAATAATAACCATTATATAAAATAACTATATATTTTATAACGAAACTAATAACATATATATATATATAAGAAAATATGTATATATATATGGAGCAGAACATATATGTATATGTAACGAATATCATTTATGTATATATGTAGATATGTACATGTAATAACGTGAATATATATATATGTCCTAGATATGTGTACAACGTAATATTATGTTTGTGTGTTTATACATTATGTGTGCGCAATAATTATGTGAACGTATGTGCATTTCGTGGCAGCAATATGTAATAACGAACCAATGTTTTAATAATGGTACATGTATAAATAAATAATAATATGCTAAATATGAATATGCCGATAAATATATGTCATTTTATGTAGGTATATGGGCATCGAAACCTTATGGCATATGGAAATATATACATTATGAATAACCATTTATATATATATATATATACATTTATATATACATTATATACCGTATATGCGAATATATAATATATATATATATATATAACAACATGTATATATATATAACATGTGTCATGCTCTGTCATGTAACGCCGCGAATATGCGTATAAACATGTGCATTTATATGTAGTAATATATGTATATGATAAATATAAAATATGCAATAATATATAAACCTATGTGAAATATGCTCATTTATCTTGAAATATATCATTATATGAAATATATATAAACTATCTTAAATATCATATATATATATCTCTCTCTCTCTCTCTCTCTTGTGCTCTCTCTCTCTCTCTATCTCTCTCTCTCTCTCGCTCTCTCTCTCTCTCTGTATCTCTCTCTCTCTCTCTCTCTCTCGCTCTCCTTCTCTCTCTCTCGCTCTCCCTTCTCTCTCTGCTCTCTCTCTCTCTCTATACATCTCTCTCCTTCTATCGCTCTCTCTCCTTCTCTCTCCTTCTCTTTCTCTCTCTCTCCTTCTCCTTCTCTCTTCTCTCTCCTTCTCTTTCTCTCTCTGTACATATAACCTCTTTCCTTCTCTCTACTCACTCTCTCTCTCTATCACTCTCTCTCTCATTATGCCGAAAATATATATATCATTTATATGAATATCATTTTATATATATATATATATATGCAAATGTATATATATATATATATATATATGTATATGATATATATATGTATATATATGTATGTAAAGACATGGCGCATATTATATGAATATCAAATGCAATAATATGCTGTGAATAATATATGTGCAAATAAATATATGTGTTTATCTTAAATATATGCAAGCACATGTAATAATATGTGGCAAATAATAACATAACTGTATATGTGAATATGTTTTATGTATGTAGCCAGAATAATAATAAATTTTGCGTGAAATATGTAATAAACATGTATATGTAAACATATATGTTTGTAACTTATATATATATAAACATACATTTGTAAACATATATATATATATATATATGTATATGTATGTCATCTCTGTCATATAACATACGAATAATAACATGCATATATATATATATATTTATATATATATATCATTTATATATATATATATA